>NW_022476005.1:476243-508180 GCF_009193645.1 Aspergillus pseudonomiae
AGAAGGACTCAAGCCCCTACTCCAAGGGCCCAAGGTCAAACACCAAGAAGGACTCAAGCCCCTACTCCAAGGGCTCAAGGCCATACATCAAGAAGGACGTAGCACTGACCCTGGAGCAGCTGCACCTCGAAACGCTTTATATACAGGCCCAGACAGTGTAGCACTAGTCAAACCAACCGACTATCCCCTAGCTCAGCTGCAACTGAACGTGCGAGAATAGGCTCTATAAACTTTATCCGACATACCACACCTGCACGACGCACACGGCAGGAGAGATTGTCTCCTCGGGCTGCCTAACTACTAACTCCTGAGTCCTGATGTAAGGTATATTTCTCATCGCAAATAAATAGTAATTCTGCTATAATTGTTGAGCTTTTACGTGAGGCTTTCTTTTTATCTGCTCTCATTGTTGAACAATAGTATATTGAGTTGAATAGAATTCCATAGTATATTTGGATGATACAATTGATGATCACATTATGAATCTTCATCGTGATGAATCGAAACTGAGGGGCTACCTATATTCAGTGCTTATAATAATGTTCTTTTTAGTAGGTTCGATAAAGCTGGGCGCACGTCAGATCTAATATAGATAGCTATAATCATCAGCTCGTGCCGATTACTCTCCTGCCCTCTGTACATACCCGTCGCTACTACCGATTTAATGGCTCGATGAGGCTTTTGGACTGGCCCAGCAGGGTCATCCAGGCCTGTTCTATATACAGAAGTTTGCACAAAGAAAGTAAATTTCGTTCTTTCTTAAAGGGCTATTGAGTAGCGTTCTAAAATTACATTTGTACAGAATGGAAACTGAAGTTCTTGACATCTGCTCCGACAATAAGGCGCAACTTCCGTTTTGTAATTTTGCACATATTCTACAGATAGGTGCTTTAAATATCGCCAACTACCCGATTCTTGTATTCTATATACCATTTGTCCTAAAATGTCTAGACAATCGAAGCCTTCAGAGAATACAAATCTGTCGTCGTTTGCACTATATGGCGAGGAATACGATGCTGCAACACCGTTAATCGCATCGCTCGTATGGAGCTTGACGAATGAGCCACCCGTACAAGTAGTCAAACAACTAAAAACATTAAACAATCAAATCCGGGCTAAAAACATACAGCATAAAAGACGACGAGATGAAGGTATAATTGATGTCGATTTTGTTTCTTCCTTTGGGAGTCAGATGGAAGATGCCTCCCTTGCCTTCTTCGAATCTGGGGACGACAAAAAGTTCCTGCATACGCAGGAATCTCTGCGGAAAGCCATTTCCAAGTCCAATTGGCCAACAGACTGGAATGTCACATGGGATCAGTTTCTTGAGTACCATGAGACCTTCACAGGAGAGGTGCCGGGCCAAAATGAAACGATATCACACAGCGCGCCCACCGAGCGCTCTAGCCTCGCGGTTGACCTACCATCTGTCGATGCTTTTGAGTCAGGCGACATAGCACATTCAACACGAGCTATGCTTGGTGATGCTACTACAGAACATGGCCATGATAATGGTGTCAACAACCACATAAAAGAAGCAAATGAAGACCCAATCCTGGAAAATGATGAAAATGATGGTGACAGTGATGAAGTGTCGGACTACGATAATGAGTATGATGATGATATATCAAATTGGCAGGTATGCAAGGCCCTAGATGATACACAGCACGAAGCAGAAAAGGAATATGGCATACCATTCAACCGGGGGGCAGTCCTAGGGTGGCGAGCAAGTGGCAAGTTCGGCTATTCAATACTTGTGGGTCATCAACACAATGGTAGGAAAGTCGCACGTGTGATAGTGTCCAATGATCTTCCAATGCACCTCGATGACGATACAAATATCGACATGTATACACGAGCTGAACAGGCCTTCGATGAAAATGTCGACTATTCTTCTATTGTTGTTGAGGGCACGGGTCTCATTGCGTGGCGCGTGGGGGACGAAGATCAACTTGATCCAACTGCAGCCCTCCACCCAAGTAAAAACCCCCAATATCCAGAGACATATATATGGGTATTGTGGCACGATGGAATCTGGACCTGGGAATCACGTGAGGGGCTACGCTCAATAATGGACCATTTGACAGAGTTCCAGGTCGATCTGCTGATATATCGGCTTGCAGTCGCACAGGATGGGGCATACAGGGAGTCTTTAACTGGTAAAAGGCCAGAATACCCCGCGGTAAACCCTAAAGCTCTAGAGGCATGGAGAAACGCTGCACAGACACCGAAGTGTAACCGAGTGGTGGCTTTCTCTGTTAACGACATAGGGCGAGATATAAAGAGCCTGTCTCCTATTGAAGAGGCAGGTGAAGAACACTGCTCATCCAGCATTGATACACATGGCATAACCAAACGATACAGAAAGAACGGCCTCAGAGATAAAAGGCTAGACTCTCTGCAGAAGCGAGAGGGCTCCCACTGGACTAGGTCCAGTCAGTGTTCGGAGTTGCCCATTTCCTATAATATACCACGAATAGCACATCGACCATCGGAGCCGGAACAATTACGTTCTTCCAGGTTAACAAACGAGAAAAGCAAAGATCAATTGAAACGAGGTTCAAGTCTGCGACAACAACATATCCGGTCACGAGGCCAGGCAGATTCTACCCGATCATCACCCACCCGAAACTTGGCATTTTGAGGATATGTATCCCTCAACTGGCCAGAGTGCAAGGAGGCCTATACGCTGTGCTCTATCTTAAAAAGAATGAGGGAGGAAGGGGGCCAGCATCCATTATACGCAATCTAACCACTAGTTGTCATTCATTGCCTTTTGCCTTTCTACATTCGTGGATCTAAAAATGATTATTTTACCCATTCATTTATCGTTTATTAGTTGTTACTTTGCTCGCAAGATACTTAAGTTGGAATATAATTGAATACATTTCAACATTGACTACCCCAACGGACTGTTGCTATTGGTTCAGAGCTGCAGGACTTTCTCTCAAGGAACAAGAGTTTAATCATATACCATTTTTAGCCTGTTAGATAGTAGGCCTCCGTGCCTGGTATATGTTCAAGATATGAAATCCTTGTGACCTGCCACTAAGTGCTTCAGACTTTGCGCTCAAGTTGAGCTGGCGAATTTTGTCGAGTGGCCAACCGAGAACACGACTGAAAGAGGCAAGACTAAGTGGCTCAATGCTCTCTGAAAATGCCAAGCCATACCAACGACCAACAAGCTGCTCATGACTATCCTCATGCCATGGGCTGAGAGGTAATCTGATCTGGTGATGATTAATCTCGGTAAAGCCAGCTTCCTGCAGTTGATATAATGTTTCTTTGTATCGATGAGCAAGGGGTCGCATGCTATTTTCTGTGGCCATCTGCAGGGTCTGATACCAATAATGCAGGGCTGACCATCTTTGTTCGCGGTCAACACAACGAGGTTCAAAATCAATCTCTACCTGCTCGAACCATGCACCACAGCGAAGATGGGCAAGCACTTTACGGTAGAGACTGTGCCAGTTGACAACACTTCCACAGCCCATTCGAAGATGTATCATATCCCAACACTCCTCTCCCAAATTCCAGGAACTCTCGAAGTCGAAAGGAGCATAGAACTGGCAATTCCATGGATAAGTCGATGGTTGAATGGGGGAGAGATCCACGCCCACGACGAAAGCACCAGGATTTCTCTCCGCCAGATTAATAGCCCACAGTCCTGTTCCACATCCGAGATCTAGGACTTTGCCATTGACAGGATAAGGGACATGAATCTGCACATCGGATCTCATTGCTAGTGATAGAGCCTTATGAAGAAAGTCAAGCCGATCCTGCTCTTGTTCATCGCAAGGAAGCATATAAACACCTTTTCGGTAGCCATGATAGATTCGCAGGTTCTCGGAGTGGAAGCCCGGTATGCGCTCTCTTTCTTCAATAGCCATTTGCAGGCTTAAGGGTTCCCTTACACAGCGTCCTATATGAGATGCCAGTATGGGTTCTTTATGCTCAGTTGTTTCGCGCGTTTGCTCTGGTACCACTTCAGTGCGTAAACTTTCGGTAGGTTCCGGATTCATTATAGCATTAAGACTCATCACATTTGACTGCCTTCCTAATGGACTTCGTTTGCCCATCACGGATAAAGGATAAGCAGCAGTTGTGTACTTGGTGATATCGGAGCTTTTTGCTTGTAATACCATCTTGAGATAGGCTATGATGTGGAAGAGGCGGCATGGAGGAATGGAATACCTGGGATTAAAAGGAAGTGAGAAATCAGCAAAAACCCTTCTGACTTTTACTAAAATTCTTCAAATAATAACTAGAAGAGCTAACTGGAGACCGGGGGTAATCTAGCCGGGGATGGTACTTTTGAACACGGGCTGCTTAGTCGTACTAGTCGCCAGTGTATGCTTCGAAGTCAGAACCAATCAGAGGGGAATTGCTGCATTTCTTGGCTAATCGAGCAAGACGCATGTGTGACCTAGGCTTGGGTAAGGTTCCACCACCCAATCATTTCTGTTATTATCGATTAGTGGGTCTGCTGTTGTGTTATTGGTGGGTTTCTAAATAGTTTATTTAGTTGTACAGCGGGAGGTACACATGGAGCTTTGATAGGGTAGGTATCCCGAAATTCAAGCTCAATTTAAAGTAATCTATCTAATAATCAATAAGAGAATAAGTTCACCCGATAGCTCAGAGACAAGTCTTCAATTCAAGACGTCACCTCAAATCCAACGACAGGCCTTCAACGAAGGTCATAATACTCTAACGGCCGATAACGATAGGAAGGAGTAAGAACAGAATGCGACCAGGGTTGCCAATTTCTATAACATTTCCAGATGACACCAGTCCCGACTGCTCAGCTGAGGGTACCGGTTTTATACTTGGTCCACTGACATGTGAAGAAACACCCGATGCGGATGCCGTTGTAATCTGAGAGTTCAGGCCCTGAGCCGTACTAGAACTAGAAGGAGTATTTGTTCTGGACATATGAGGCGATGCGATTGTTGGCGTTGCTGGTAGATCATTCGAAGAGAACGTGCAGCTTATAGACAAAGAGGAAGTGTTTCTAAACAGGGTATGGGACCACCTAGGCTTGGCGGAAGAGTTGCCGCCGTTCCGGGAGTATGGTGGTAGCCAGTGAATACTTGATGGAGAGATTATATCCGAAGAGTATATAGTGGGCGATTGTGTATATCCACAGAAAGATATAAACGAACTGTTCTTCTCTAAATCAAACACGGATCGGCACTCTTTTGGGACATCGGCAGATAGGAATTCCTTTGTTCCTTCATCCGTTGCACTGGGAGAACCAGGTGAAGTTTGAGCTGTTAAGTAATCGACTTTAGTCGTCTGGATATGGTCATTGGAATGGGCAGTGAACTGGCTGGACTGAAAGTAGGAGTGGCTATCAACGATGCTCACAAGATAAGGAAGGCTAGTAGTAGGGGTCACAGGTAAAACCTGGATATCTTGGCTTGATGTTAACAGCTGTGCAGTGGCATAGGAAGTAAACAGGAGTACGGTCGTGAACAAAGTAAACATGATGGAATACTAGACTCGTGTGGTTTTAGAACACTGTTAATTGCGCATCAACAACATGCTATATATATCGTATAATGGGATGACAACCAGGGCCTACTCTATATTGTAAAATTGCGTATTTGTAACATTGCACCTTTTTTATATTAGGCGAGTCGCCCACGCCACGACCAGTAAAATAAAGACGTATTATCTTCCGTCAGTTAAATACCATATATGAATATGTATAGCCAACTAGATGGTATATATTATTTGGTAGCTGATCCAGGTCCTTGCACGAGCAGTATGTCGACCCCGGCGAATAGAAAGCGGGCTCTGGAACGTATCAATTGCCGCGAAGAGCTATCTGAACACCTTAGTATGCAAATTTAAGTTATGATAGATATGATACTCATGCTAACAAAGTATAGAAAACAAACTCTCTATCTTGGTGGCTCCCGCTGAAGTGCGACTGCATCCCCTGAACACTGACAAGTATCGGTGGCATTTTAAAGACAGCAAGCGATATCTTTTTACCAATCAACTGAGCAAGTTATCTACGAATGCCTATATCGAGATCCGTAGAGCACTTACAAGTGGCGACATTTGGGCTGTGCTACAGGACGGGTCTTGCAACACTGTGCACGAAATTGCCTCAGATTCTAACCCTGCTCAGTCTCCAGCCCAGCAACAAGGCATAGATCTAGGTTTAGAAAATCAAAAGCTTCAAGCCGAACTAGAACAAGCTATGGATTTCCAGGAGGAGTTACAGGGGCGAAATAAACAGCTGGAGGTTGATCTCTATCATCAAAAGAAAACAGCAGAACAGCTCCGCCATACGCTACTGAACACCGAGAAACAAGTTCTTGGGATTGTCATATCCCTTCGGCGAATAAGAACAGCGTTCGATATTCATCAAAAAATGCAATAAAAGAAAGTTGCCACCCTGAGTGCCTCTATAGGATCAATGTCCCTAGTTATAAGATTGTATAATCTTTTGTTGCACTATCATCCAACGATATTCCAAGCGATTGGAGTAAATGGCCCTCTGAAGTAGCCAATGTTTCAGATGTATGTCGCAGAGACTGTTGGATCACAGTTCCAGCTTTTCGAGCGCCGTAAGCCAAAGACATAAAAGCTTGCGCCAAGTCCTGATGAAGCACGACAGCTTCGAGCGTATCCCGCAGCAAACGATAAGCCTCCCTGCTACCCTCGAATGAGGCTAATAATGCTTTCTGAGCTTCTTGATAAAATGCAATCTCCTGGCGAAGACGACCAACTTCACGTTGCAAGTCCTGAACAGTAGGAGGGGCATCGAGCTTGGACTTTTGGAGTTGGCTAGGCAGTCGCTCGATGTTGACGGTCTTCTGACCATTCTGGGAGATAATGTGATCTAGTATTGTAATTTCAATGTCCCCCATTATAATTATATGGGATTATGGATACTCGATAAGGCTTTGGCTTTCCAGCAACGAGTGAATTAAGGAATGAGGATAAGAAAGTATAGAAGATGTTATAATAGACTGCGGATACAAATGTTCTTAAATACTAATTAAACCCTTAACACTAAACTCCTTCCAGATGTTCATCAGTACTTATGTATTGAACAGGTTTTTAACCAATTAAACGTCTTTGCCTGGTGGATTTCCCATGAGCGGCCCAGTGTTATCACCACTTCATCCAATCTTTAAAGTCCTCGTCTAAATGTTGGCGGTTGCAACGTTACTTGTGTGTCTTTCTGTTGTGACCGGCTATCTCGTCGCATTCTTGCACCATTGCTTGAATGTATAAGGTGGAAATCGTCGTAAGTTTGTGTTCGCGGATGTTCCATAGCCTGCGGATATCTAAGCCCCTCCTATCGAATGAGTATATATATTATGCCTTACCTGTTTCATCCCTGGCACGTCTTCATGAGTCTTAAAAATCCAATTCCGGTTTTCGCTATCTGTCAAGATTACCATTGCTTTCATATTGAATAAATCACAGAGCTGGCGGAACTTTCGGAATACTGTCTTTCGGCGACGTCCTTCTCCGAATTTCGGAACTTGCGATGTATCCATGATGAAGAGAGCGCAATGGCAGGTTTTGTAAATAGTAGATAAATTGAAAATGGAACTTGGGGAATATACGGCTTTATAACTTCATTTAGCCGCCGTTCCAGAACAGATACGCCTATTATCGCCCGCGACTCCACACCAGACACGGTATCGCCCACGATGTCCTAATTTATCCACTGGGTTTCAGGTAAACCTCCAACGAGTTTTATTCCCCACCCACCTTTAGTAGTCAGATATATTTATACGTCTTAGTTTTGGGACATGAACCCAGCTAGCTAGTAACCTGGTTTGGGGCATTTCATTCAGACGTCGTAGCGCTCACGATTCCTAAAAATATATACTTTGGCGTCTAACCGCTTTAGGCTCTAAAGTAGAAAAGATTACCTTTATTAAAATCCAACTTCCCCCGGCGCACAGAGTTTGAAGTTTTAGGTAGAAAGAGAAGAGAAGCAAAAGGGAGTTAAACAAAGCTCGACAGCTTTCTCTTTACAACAGCATGGAGCCAGAGCAACTTTATGCCGCTTGCCTGGGTGGAACTCTACTATTGTTGCTTGTATTCCGCTTTGCACCTACGAGCTATCGTCCTGTGCCGACATCTGATCGTCGATGGCGATACTGGATTGCTCGTCTGTTCAGGTTCACTTATCGAAAATTATGTTTTCTCTTTTTAAAACATGTGCTCTACCCACGTCTCTTTGGACATATATCCAGGTACCGTTTCATACTCCAGTCTATATACTGGGCGGGAACTATAACCTGTAACTTTGTTGGTACACATACTCTTAGTTCCATGGCTGCTCGTGCAGGAAATATTGCTGTTCTGAACTTCATCTCTCTATTACTTGCTGGTCGTATATATATCGCAGCAGACCTCCTTGGCTTGTCTTACCGATCCTATCTTCACGTTCATAGAACATTTGCAATGATGACATTTGTGCAAACTACACTACACACTGTTATGTCAATTCGAGAGCACGGTTGGCTCCCATACGAACAGCTCCAATTCTACGGAATACTAGTATGCTAGGCTGATCCCTTTATAGTCATGATACTTTGCTGACAGCTTCAAGGGCATCGCGGCATGTGCTGCATCGTTTATTATAGTGGTATTCCGTAAATGGGTATACGAAGTCTTTATCAAAATGCACTATTGGCTTGGAATCCTTGCGCTTGGTACCATATGGCGTCACATCTATATCCAGCGGGTATTTGCGCAATTATATGTATTAGTTGGCAGTATCATCTTTGCCCTCACTACATTGTTGCATTGGGTACTACTTGTTCTACGCAACGTCACCTGCCACAAGTGTGGCTCGAGAGCGAGTGTCATTAGAGGAGCAGACCTCCAGACAGCACAAATCGATATACCAGTCAATAGACCATTCACTGTTCGAGCCGGAATGACTGTCTATATATGGATGCCGGGAGTCAGCCTTCTTTCTGCTCTGTATTGTCATCCATTCACAATAGCTTGGTGGGAGAATAACGACACTGGAAAAGCAACCAAGATAACCCTACTGGTAAATAGGAGGAGTGGATTCACACGAAACTTGATCGAGCATCGTGCAAAGGAATTTATCACTTGGATAGATGGGCCGTATGGAAACTTTTTTGATCTTCGCCCATACCAAAGAATACTTATGTTAGCATCCGGGGTTGGGATCACTGCTCAGATCTCATATATCCGAGAGTTACTCGAAGCCAATGCACACCCAACTCGCTCTATATTTGTGGTGTGGGAAGTTGAGGAAGAAGGTAGTCATTATTGAGATAAATGCGAAGGTGATGGCTAACAGTAAGAGGCAGGAAACTTAAGATCGGTTCACCACTGGATGAACGAACTCCTAACTCAGGATAAACACTCCTATGTCTGTCCTGTCTTTACTCAAGCATTCATTATACTGATACTGTATAGATATTACGCTTTGGGCTCTATATCCCAAGAAACCCCAAGAGCCACGGGGCGCCAGAACCATGGAATAGCCTACATGACAGAATCTGGAAGATGCAAGGACCTATCGATACATGGAAGGCTGTGACGCAGGAGTTTTGGAAGGGACCGGGAAATGCTCTTGTGACAGGTAGCTGCCCCAAACACGTTTCTCTGCATATCTAACCCGTTATAGTATCCGCTTATGGGGCCATACGGAGAGAAATCCGGAAGGTTATCCAAGCGAACATGGAAGATATTGTCGATTTGGTCGAACTCCCCTTTCAACCAGAGATTAATCGACCGGTATTCACGCCTGGTAAAAGGCGTGGCGTAGTTGAGGAGGTGTAGAGTGGTAGGGGGTCTCACGGTGGATGTAATATTGAGCCTTTCCGTTGATTGAATCTAATACCAAGTCACCGATGAGGCTTCCAGTATAATAAACTCCAACCATAGCCGTATCTATTAGCTGACGGTAAATAATCCTTTTCTTACCTTCAGAACAAAGCCTCCAAATAGGCCGCATCAACCATTATGTAATAGAATAATAGTATCTTTTGACGAGACTTGACTCCAAAACCCCATCTGTTGCCTCTGCCACCTTCCTTAATCCGTTCCTTCCTGGCTTTGTTGGAGCATCGCTCGATCAAAGACTTTTTATCTGGCCAGTGAGATGATACAGAATATATTAATTACTAGTAGGCAGTCCTGCGGCATTCTCCACCTGTGACTCGGATTTGGCTTCCCCGAACTAGCTCGTGGAAAAGCTCGTGGCGCGGCTCTATCAGGGGTATTAAGTAGGGCTGCCCTTTATATTGATTGGGTCGGCTGGCGCTTGACTACGCCGCAGCTGAACCCACTGTAGCAGACGCGGGAAGCGCTGTGATCAACCCGATCTGTATAACCAATTATGGTTCTAGGATAGTGTGACTGTGATGGAGTCCAATGCCAACCAAATAATCTTTCACCTGTGTCGCAGCGTAATTTATATTCCTGGCTATAATCAAGTACATGATATAAAAAAACAATATCAGTGGTCAATATAAATAACCCGGAAAGATATCGCAGCTTTTTTTCTTTTTTTATTTATATATATAATTTTTGTCGTGCCAGTGAAGCGCGTCCAGTCAATCCTGACAACACCTAGAGCTAAATATTTGACTACGCCGCAATTACTTCACCCGAGAGTATCTGACAACCAACCGATGCCGCGGTACGTAATCTTCCTCATTTCTTGTGAATTTCTTAGGTGTTCCCTGGTTTTCTTCGCCAGAGAATATATAAAAAGAACGGCTCGATGCTATAAATGACTATCACTTTCTTTACAATCAATCGTACACTGCTGATCCGCAGTCGATCGTGGTTTAACATACACTCTTATAATATTTCTATCGATATGTCATCCAATGATTCTGAATCGCTCGCATCCGGCCATAACAAGACATATTATCCAGAAGAGGAGCAGCTTTTGATTTACCTTAAGCAGTCCGGAATGTCTTGGATCCAAGTCGAAGATACCTATAATCGAGCTGTGCCGGAAGACCGTCGGCGAACTGCGTTTGCTCTAGAGAACAAATGGCGGCAACTATGCAGAGACGGAATAGTTTTCTAGGTGAGAACCTTGAACCTTCTTAATATATTGCTCTAACAATGCTGTTAACAGTCTACAATCCCCGATCCATGGACCGACACCAGAGCTAGGCTCCAAGTGGTTAAAGGCGATTAAAGTAAAAAGAAAGAACTACCTTCTGTGCTAGGACCTCTCTCTACAATGAATGGAAAGAAATGATAATTGTATCGATACTTCCTCGCTCTGATTTGTGTTTGGGGGAGCAATCCCACGGACGTTTTAGCCCTCAGTATGTCACTTTTCACTGTGTTAGGTACATGCAAAAATTTCCTGTGCTCCAAGCTCTCCTCAACATTGTTATGGAATTGCTACCATATCCATCTCAAGCATATTACGAACGTCTCTGTAGGGAAAGGTTAGAGAATACCAAAGAGCTACAGCACCTCCCATTTTTTAATGTTGGAAACATACTTGACGTCAGAACAAATCCCAATGTTTCTCCCTGACAATTGAGAATGCCTTTAGTATCGTGCTCTTCTCTTCATGGGGGCAGCAGTACTCTCCATTTCTCAAATTGTCCTCTGTCACCCATTTATATCCGTGATGCATTTCCCGGTTGATCACTATCTCATCCTCCCACCCTGGCTCTTGCGGAGAAGTATGAATAATGAAGGGAAAGTCAAGTTGGTCCGTACACCATCGAAGAGGAAGATCGTAAACAGTCTTTGACAGTTGCAGGCCAGTCTGGGCAACAACCAGTCGCTCAAGAGCAGCTTGCAAGCTCGCATCTTCTCTACTGACCGTATCTATAGGTGCCGTCCAAATCTTGGGCACATTCTCAGCAACAATATGCTGAAGAAGAAGAACGCGAGGTTGAAGGCAACTAGTCGCTTCGTGGTGCGACCATAAAAATATGAGGGCACTTATATTGAGTTGATAGTAAGTGCCGTCAATCTTAAATCGACCACACGAAGTCTCTAAGTTGTAAAGACTTTCATGCAAACCAAGACGGAGGTGCCCATATGTCCATTCTGATACATCTGACAGTGCTAGCCATGGATCGTATCTATACTGTAAAAGAAAATTTTGAATCTCTGCCGCAGTATACCGATTTGGAGGAACCTTGTCTGTGAATGCCGTAGACAAATCAGCGATTTCACTTTCGGTCCAGGCTGGAGAAGCTGGTAGGCTCAATGGATAGACGAAGCCTTTCGGCATTTGCTTTGCCATGAAAAGTCCATCCGTAGGCTCCGAGTACACGAGAAGAAATAGTTCTGCTATGGCGAACCGTTGAGCACAGCCAAAGAAGACTTTCATATCCACCCGCCCTGGGCGTAAAAGAGCTGGATCAAGTTGGTCGATGTGATTGGTGGTCATGACTAAAATACGACCCTCCTGTGCAGATACACCATCGAGGAGATTGAGAAATCCAGCAAGCGTAATACTATTCGAGCGGCCAGGAGCCTCGGCAACAATATGTTCTTTGCCATTCATCTCTTCCGGTATTTCCAGCAAAGGCTTCTCGGACTTCCTTTTCTGGATGCCGGCCTGATCCACATCTTCGAAAAGAACAATACACCTCTCCGGAAGAGATTGAAACAAAAGAGTCAAAGTGTTCTCATCAAGACCATTCATAGTAAGGTCTATAACGTAAATATCAAGTTGAACCAGACTAGCAATAGCGAGGCAGAAGCTTGATTTTCCTGTGCCGGGAGGGCCATAGAAAAGATAACCCCGTCGATATGGGAAGTCTCTCAACTGGTGCCATTTCCGGGTACGAGGGAGGAGGTGATCTTGAATGTCACTGATAATCTGATTCTTCAGGTTGTGATCCAACGCAATTGTTGATAGCCGTCGCGGTTGCTTGGAAAGAGCAGCTGCCCATCGGAAATCGGACCCATATTTGAAAGCTCGCCTTATCACCAGACTATCGTTATCCTTTTCAGCAACAGTTTTTTGGATGTCAGCGAGAAAGTCTCTGAGAGCCTGTTTATTCCACGGGGCTGCATAAAAATGCAGCTTTTCCCTTCTCGCAGCCCATGAACCGAAGGCATCTTTTTCTGGTTGGCGACTAAAGGCGAACAAGCGTCCGTTATATTTGAAGACACTGGTCTGGAAAGCCGCAGGTGTGAAGTGGATTAGACCTAACTTATCTCGAAGCTTTTGCTCCATCCAGAACTCTCGCGGATTCTTTTCCAGCTTCGTATTATCTTCATCGGAAAAAGACTTTTTGTTTTTGTTTGTGTTCCAAGATGGGGCGATATCCAATCTTGTAACGGCAGTGGACCGTTTAGTTTGAGTCAAGCCAGGATGGCTCGAAATCCAGCGAATGACTTGATCGTACAATTCGTCGTGGTACGGAATCTCAACTGACTCGGCAAGACGCAGGAGCAACGACTGAAAACGTTCCCAGAACACTGGTAGAGCGTACAAGCAAAAAGCTATAGATGCAAACATATACGGTGATTTATCGATATCAAAATAGGAGGTAAGAAGATGAGGAAGCCAGCCATAGCCAGGAATAAAGGCTTCGAGGATGACCTGGGGCAGGAGCATGCCAGATATGACACTTGTGGAATTCATAGCAAAGGCAATAGTATTCGACTTCTGTGTCTCTCGGGGATGCAATTCCTTTTTGCCTGAAGAGGAGGGTCTTATTTATAGGTCATTCCGCAAGCTGACACTTCGTCCATGACAGAAAATAATAGAATAAAATAAATAAAGAAAACGGGAAAAGAAACGAAGATTAGAAAGTAATATTACATAAAGAAAAAGAAAAGGGAAAAAATAAAAAATAAATAAAAAAATAAAAAAATAAAAAAAGGAAGAAAAAAGAAATAAAAATAAATATAAAAAAAGGGAAGAAAAAGGAAAAGAAAAATACCCGGCTTAGAGTTTCACTCGGTGTGATGAAGGGTGCATAGCGCCTAATATTTACCAGTGGTCGGCTACGTAGCCCATGCATGTTGTGCATACAATGAGGGCTAGACAGGCATATGTTCGTACCTCGTCAACCCTAAATTCGAAGAATAGTAAGTATGGATCATAGAAGTGAAGGTATCCTTTGTATTATCGCGTTACAAAGTAGTACGTTACCGAGGTATTTTTTTAACCTTCCACACATCCGCCTACTTCCAAGTGCGTAAATTCTAGTCCCTGTAAGCACGAGAGAGGGACGCCATGCGAGGTACTGACGTTGCTCGTTCTCCTGGGCACTCAGAAGCTATTCACTTCTGAGTTAAAATAGTTGAAATGGTTACCACAGTTCACGCCTCTGCTAATTCACGCCAGTGGCTTGAATCCTTATGTTCTTAAAGGGTGGGAGCGATCGATGAGAAGCTTAATATTCAATATTCATTAGACGAGAAGGAAAGCTATAAGTTCCCCGATAGTCTCTGGCCCGCTCAGCACAGTAAAGGTATATCTTTTTAGCCCATCACGGGCAAAAAACAGTAGACGGGTTAGGCTATGGATGTCATAACACACACTGCTCGGAAAGGCTGCTAGTAAGAGCCGAGATTTACTTATTCTTCATGGTCAAGAGAGTTGATGAGTTCGTCAAGCGTCCCACATAACCGAAATGATCCTGAGTAACCATTGAAAACTCCCGACATTATCCAAGTAACCGGAGCTGTACCATCTTCCTTCATCTCAGGCCACAGGTATTCCAACGTTGCCGGACGTGCAGGACCACTGTTGTTCAATCTCACCCAAACCTGGGCCTGCAGTTGGACTGCAAGAGTTGCCAGTTTACCGTCCTTAGTGTTGCAGAACTTGGGATTCTGAAGCTGATCTCTGATATACTTCAAGAAAAACTTCCCGGACTGTCCAGTCAATGTTTGCACTGGAGAAGAATGCATCATGACAGTATACATCTCGGCAAAGGTAAAATTCTCTGGTTTCCTGAACAGACGCTGGCACGTTTGGCGCAGTTCTTCTCGGTTTGGCTTTAAGCCGTATCCCCCACACGTGGTCTGGACATTCACTACAACTGAGTCTTTATCCCTGGTCAGCCTGGTATCTTTTGAATAACTAGGGCACAAACCATTGAATGATGCGTCTGCATAGAATATCTGTCCCTCGGAAAAAAACTCATTGCGGTCCACGAAGCTCGCAGTAGCGGTGGTTGCAGGAGATGGCGGTGGTAGACCAGTGGCAGAAGGTTCGCCTGACATTGCCGTTGCTTCTAAAATCAGGAACTTGAGAGATTCTCCCGACATTTTACTGCTCCTAGGACCAAGTACTCAGTAGCTGAACGACCAGAAGAAAGGTTTCCTTACCTCAGGAGGAGTTCAAGTGATTGCGCTTCAAAGATTCCAGGAGCACAAGTGGCACACTGAAAGAAGGTTGGAGAGTAATGTAGGAGAAGAAAAAGGAAAGGAATTAAATACATTATAGACCAGAAAAGTATTCATATAGTAGTTGCTTAATGATTGGGCTCTACCCAGCGGTGCTAATTTCCACTGGATAATCTAGGTTTTCGAGACCGTATAACCACTACTCCAAAAGAAATACTATACGTGTTAGGAAAATGTACAGTACATACACGTAAAATTCCTAAGTATTTGGATTTCTAATAGAGCTATTATCGAACAACTAATACATAGCCCTTTCTACCAGGTGCTCTAGCCGTGACCAATGACCGAACCAACATGTTTAGAAGGTTTGTGCCCGGTTATACCCCTGGCATATCGGGCCAATGACTTGAGCCTATGTTGTCTTAGGGGGTGGAGTGGTCCCTCTTTCTCTCGCCTTTTTTTTTCTTTATTTTTTTTCTTTTGCCGATGCGAACCTAGCGGACAATAACTTGAAAATAAAAATAAGAAAAAAATAAACTTGAGTCCAAGAGCACTAAAGTTTTTGGACCCAGTGAATATAGTGCAAATTTATCTTTCTGACATGCAATGATTTTAAAACTGTAATTATGTTACGCTATCAAATACTGCTGTACATCCACACAGTTATGGTGCTTCCCTACCATCAGTCGCAAAAAACCCTCATATCTTCTATCTGCTGCTTCAACGATTCACGAAAAACAGATAAAGAACCATCAAATGCAGAAAGTTGCCCAATATTAATCGCCATCTCTAGGCCCTGGCTTACCATCACCATCTGTCCGTACAGATTGAATTTTCCAGTAACACACTTGAGGGCTTCCGGCGACTCAACCCATAGATCTCTCGTAAGTAATCGTAAGAAACCAGCAGTCGAAGCAATTTTTTCTGAAAGCTTGCGAACAGTATCATCTTTACTTAGGCTTTCGGGCATTGATGCTTCGACAACCAAGGCCTCGATATCGTGAAGGACAAGCAAAATGTTGATTGGTGCTGGGAACACAAGACGCATGGATGAGCGGTGATTAAACATTCGGAACCTCAGCCTTGCATACTCGCGAAGCTCGTTGCTGGGTTGTAGTGGAAGGGTATTGATCGCGATGATCTCGTCAAAGAATCGCCGCAGAGTTGTTATTGCTTCGATTTCCTCGGTTTCCTCAGTTTCCGGTATATCAAGATATAAACCTTCCTTTGCTGTACAAGCCGTCACGAAAAGGTTTATCTGCTCGTCGGATCGAATATTATTTGCGACGATCCCGTGCAACGCGTGCGCAATAACATCCGGTTTCAGGTGCATCGAGCTGGATATTCTCTGGCCAGAGAAAATAATCTGAACCCCCAATCCCAGGAAAAAAGCAATTGGGTCGGAAGAGTTCAGGAGAAACATTGCCAGTGACTGAACTGCATCTTGGTCCGGCTGAGAGACACATTTTAATCCCATCCAAGCTGAAAGACAAAATTGCAGATTTGTCATGCACCATAAGAGATCCGGGGGCATTTTAGTAATGATGAGTCTCCTTATCAAGCAATCATCAGTAACCTAGAAAATATTAACGTTGAAATTGACTTACTCAAATGCAGTAGCGATATCGGGATATACAAAAGTTGATTCCATGGTAGCTCCTTGCGTAGCTATATGGGTAGACCTCGGATATTGCTTAGTGTAGAAGTCTATCAAGTCTTCCATCGTCCCAGGAGGTAACATAGGCTCCGGAGTCGAATTGGAAACGTTTCCTTGGTGTATGCACTTGCTTCCGGAGACGGTGTCCTGAGGCCGAGGCCGCTTATACAGTAGGCCTAGGAGCATTACCTTGACTTTCTCTCTGTGGTATTCGATGTAAAACGTATAGGCTGATCGAGATAGTATAGATGAAATTAAAACCGTTAAGCAATGCTCTCTTATGCTACTCACTCTAATTTATACTTAGTATACTATGTTAAAATTACGGCAATACGTACTGTGTATCACATCCGAGTATTAGTGGCTTTGGCTTCAATATTGTGATCTACAGTTACATCGGGCCACGGAACAAAAAATGGAAGGTGACTAACATCTGACTAGGTCCTATTTATTTATTATTCGATCTCTATAACCAGCTTGCCTGGTTGGATGTTCCAAAAAAAAGGACACCTGGCTAAGGCACAAAGTAGACTTTAGCGGCCTATCAGTCTACCTCTCAATTATCCATCACTCCATGGTTTTTTCCTTAAGGGAATGGCCCAGTAAGATTATATGTGTTCAGTCTGCGAAGTTGTTTTCTGACCGATGCCCATGTTGCACTATAGACCTAAGTATTAGAAGTTATTAATTGGTTTATTCCAGGAACGTTGGCTTTACGATCCTATAAGATACATTATGTGATACATGAGTACTCTACTTTATGCTGGAGCCACTGTTAACGGTGTTACAGTCTAAGTAATGCCCTACGAATCAATGTATAAATACCATAAAAAGCACTTAATATTCTTTTTATGACTGCTTCATCTTATCCGCGGCATTGCAAGCAAGTACAATTGCTTCCTTCAGAGAAAGTGTTTGGCCTTCTGTTTCCTCGGGATCTGGTACAATTATGTCTTCATCACCTGGTGTTCCATCCGTGGGGCTCTTGGTAAGATCAAATAATCTTTCCGTGGGGTGGTCATCGGTTGGAGATTGAAGTAGGTTCGAGCTCTTCTGCTTCTTCAATGGTTGTCCTCCGAAGGATTGCCCTCCTCGCTTGCCGGACACCACTCTCGCATCAGACAGGTGATTGCCTGGTCTCCCTTCTACGTATATACATCTATTAGCTATTTCCATGCTCAGAATAGAAACAATATACTTACCCATGTTGTCTCCGCAGTCGATGAATCACACAACGAAGAATATGACGAAGAGAAATTTTAATATACTCTTTAATATATTCCTTAAAAACACAAACAATAATAATGATATACCAAGCAGCAACGCATCTCTCAATGAAAACCAGTGGGTCCATCGTTTACTGTAAGAAATGTATTGATGTCTGGGCGAGTATATCTTAACCGGTCGTATGGTGTGATGCCTGTTACATTTATATCTCTGTTTTCCAGATACATAAAATTCAGAAAGGAAAACAAAAATCGAAGAATAAATCTAAAGTCATTCCTGCAATTCTTCCTGCATTCCCTCCGGCACATCGGAAAATTTAAACCAATCGTCTCGTTCTATCTGGAAACGGTCCTCGAGCGTGTCCCATGGTATCGAGCGCGCCACAGCGTTAAGTTTGATTTCAAGCAAGTCTCGCTTTTCTTGCTCCAAGCCATGGGTATAGATAACCTTTGGGCAGGACACGAAACGTATTTTCTTGGGATCGTTTTGGTATCGAGCTGAAAGTACTATACGAGACAAACCGTAATCTTCTATCTCGTAGCCTGAATAGTCCCTGAAAAAGGATATTCCCCACTTCGTCTCTGCCTCGATAATATCTTGTGGTGATTTTTTCAATGTATGTTCCATAAACATTACATTGGTAGCCTTGATAGCTCTCGACCGTTCGCTGTTTGGCAGGGGATGAATATCTTGTTGCTCTGTAACATTTCCCGTGAGAGCTTCGACAGCTGTTGGTTGTCTTCTGGCTGATTTGGAGAAACAGGCTGCAAGGGATTCGAAGAGGCTTGTAATGTGGAACATCTTGACTTGTTTGAGAACTTCCATGAAAGAAAGCGTATCGAAGAGGTGAACTGGCCTGTGCGAAACAGCGGTGTGTATCGACAAGGCTGGCATTTTATATTCCTAATTGTACTCTCTGAGGTATTTATGGCAAGGTTAGGACTGCTGATTCTGGATAAATGAAACGCAGTGAAGCTGTAGGCTTCCTAGAATGGACTGATCTAGGATCGACAAGAGCTAACTGGATAATAATCCATTGTATTGGATCAGGATTATGGTGTCTTAGCGCCTGAACCATGTGGTATTATGTATATGACATACTTTTCCTAAAGGCTCGCCATGCATATGCTAAAGTCGAAATTGTTAGATTGAATTACCCGCAAGATCTTATTCACTTGTTCTAGGCTCTCAATTATACTTAGAGTCAAATTAACTTAACTGGGCTATAGATAATTACGCCAGTCTTCTATCTCTATCATTGAGGATACTATGCGGGCTGCATGTGTCCAACAGGTAGTGTACTGATATCTATATATCAAACTGTATTTTCTTTGATATTTAGTTAGTAAATTGTCATCATAACCAACCAATAGTTAAAGCTATACTCCAGCTTTAGATTGACAAGCCAGAAACTCTATTTCTAAAGCTTATCCTGCCTATATTGAATGCGGCTAGCGCTTAGCGTTTGACCGGTCAACGTTCTGAAGTTCATTTCCAGTTTTGTCTAGTATATTAAATGCAGCTAGCGCCTAGCGTTTGACCGGTCAACGTTCTGAAGTTCATTTCCAGTTTTACCTAGTACATTAAATGCAGCTAACGCCTAGCGTTTGACCGGTCAACGATTTGAAGTTCATTTCCAGTTTTGCCCGGTACATTAAATGCAGCTAGCGCCTAGCGTTTGACTGGTCAGTGCCAATGCTCCAAGTTTGACATTGATACCCAAGCTAATGTCATGCCGTCATCACAAGCCCGCCAGCAAGTTAGCTCTTGACTGGTCAATGTCGATAACTATACTTCGCACATTACGGCGATAATCAAAATGGCATCGTAGAAGACAACGTACTTCGGGTTCTGGCCAGTTCTCAACGACTAATTCACGCCAATCCTGATCCTCTCCAGTCAGAGAAATTTTCGGATGCCTGTGGAGACAGTATAGATATCGGCACATGCAATGAGGAGAGTGAACCTCTTACCTTATAAAGGCACATTGCCATCTTTAGTAGACTCTCTATTACTACCCACCTTAACCAATTCCTTCAACTCTTCCGACGTCTAACATCTTCTTCAACATCCCAACGATTGCAACTGATCCCTTTCTTGATCAAAGTCCTGCTGAATCTAGAAGCCATCATGCCTTTTGTCCCAACGAGTGCAGAACTCCAACACCCCCTAGCACAGGAGTACCAGAATAATGCCGGGGATTTGGCTACTGCCGGTCTTCAGGAAGATGCCAATCGTCGTGGCCGTTCAGGCTCTAAATGGAGTATTGAGGAGGTCAATGCTGTCCGTGCTGTTCCTCTGGTTCGCCTTGATCCAACCCGTATTATCCCCGAAAGCTACTTTCCTGGAGATGATAACGAGGGTAAGATGACATAGCAATGCACTTTGAATGATAATAACATTAATACCATTCTTTTCTAGTTTTTTATGCCCTATTTAGGCATGTTCGAGCAGCCACGGTTGATGACCTTAAAGAATTCGACCCAGACAAGTTCACACACAATCCGTATCAAGGCTTCTTCAATTACCTTGCAGAGCTTAGCACAACAAATACATCTGAGGAGTCGGTCATTCGAGCCCATCAACGAAATATAAGTGTCAGTTCGGTCACAACTGAACTTTCTACATCTAGTAACGAGGATAGTCATGAGACTGTCAGCAAGGCCGCTCTCAGAGACTTCGTCAACTTCACATTGATGCGTATGGGTACATTCAGAAAGTTACCTGTACCGGCCAGGGAAGGGAGGAAGAAGCCCCATCTGTCTAGGTGAGAAACTTCAGGCTCCATGGATGTATTATTTTCTGACTTGTGGGACAGTTATGCCGACCCAGTCCGGTTTAAATTTCGCCTTGGAGGAGTCTCGCACGACGTTGTAAATGATGGACATCTTGCCGTCAACTTCCCTGGAAGTGTTTCTGGCTCTGATAGAAAATCACGGCTCTCTGTGATCAATGTGGAGGTAATATGCAATGTACTTTTTTTGGTGTTTCTCGGAGATCTGACATTTGCTCTGGGACAACAGTGTAAACCTCGTCACGCTGGCGGATTGAAACGTCGCTCTGGAGAGCCTGAACCTTTCAGTCCAATAGTGTTCGCCCAGGAGGTTGCCGAAATGATAGGGGCGGTATTTGCCCAAAACCATATGCGTCTCCCTGTCAGGCATGACACCCAGGAATCATTCGTTCTCAGCATGCATGGCTCAAACTTCTATGTGAGCACTGCTCATTTCTCAGCCGAGTATATAGAGTACCTTGAAACAGGCTCGTACCCAGGGGTAACAGGCGCCAATTTCTTATGGGTCAGAAGGTCAGTTCACTTTGACCTTAAAAAGGTGGATGACAGAGGCGAGGCCCTCAGATTTCTTTGGGCACTAATTACCTATGTCGTGAGTGGAATGGCGAAAGTCAACATTGTAAGCTCAGCGATCCAGGAAGCCAGTGTTTGAGACCCCTTTGATCGCAGTCAAGTTTCTTTCTGGTTAGTGCTTAGTACTGGAAAATTGATGGTCTGAGGGGATGGATGTGGGGAAAAAGTCTTTATCCTGTGGTTCAGGCTCTCCGGAAATCATTCGAGGACCAGGAGATGCCAACTTGTACATGAGATTCGTGGCAGAATGTTGTAGCAATGGATATTATTGATTTCACTGTATTCTTAATAATATTATTCTTGTTCTTTAGTCCGATGGTCTTTGGGACATAAAGCATCTACTATTACACTACAGGGATGTGGGTGTGGAAGTATAGAGGATATAAGGCCAAGTCCTAGTCGAAGGACATCTCCTCGATCCTGTTACTGTTTGATTTTTACTGTGCTTCCTTGGGAGACTATAGCGGCCACTTCTATAACCTGGATAGTCCTTTGTCTCCAACTCGCACGAATTCAAGTAGGCCGGATTCCGTATACAAAAATATACCACTACGTCGCATACTGAACCTAGCGCAATCAGTCCAGAAACTAAATATCGAGTCGCAAGGTACTACTGATTGTGTATCGAAGATTCTTCAATTTGTTAAATACATTTAATTCGTTCTATGATATCATATAGGAGTATATTCATAACATTCGAGTGATAGCGACAACAATTTAGATACATGCGTTAGGACTGGAAGGAATATGCATATAGGCCTATGAGGTCTTCATCTCAGCGTTTCCGCTTAGAAAGATATCGGAGTAGCCTGGCTAGTGTATTTATAGCCTCAAGCCAGTCTTCCTTCAATGAGAGATCATAGCCTCGTGTGAATTGTATCTCGATAGTCTCATCTTCTGTGCAGCCTTTGAGATGTGCCCGCGAAATTAACTCACTCGTAAAATATCCACGGGCAATATAGATACATCGCCCATGGAATCCAATAATAAAGGCTTCCTGGTCTCGGGAATCTACGTTGCGATTTCTTGCAAGCTGCCCCAGCATTATACTAAGAATTTCTGCTAGAAATTCACCCCATGTCTGCCCTTCATACCACTAAAATTATGTTAGGCTATTTATTGTAGTAAGGGAAGATTGTAAACCTACACCAGCAAAGGAGAGGATAGGCAAACGTCGCTCTTGTGGACCAACCATAGCTGCTCCGTCTGGTCTGGAAGCATACCTTTCCCCGCCAATAACATATGTTTGTTTAAATTTTGACACAGGGAAGCTGAAATAAGTATTAGTATCGAGTCATAGGCGAGATAGTAGCTGATAGGTAACTTACTGAAGTTGAGTCTCCAATCCATGATCTTTAAGCTTACGATAGACTGTTTGCACTAATACCCTCAGTAGCATACCTTGCGACCTCATTAAGTTGGCGAAGTACTCTCTTCTAGAGACTTTCCAATTTTTCTTCGGGAGTGTGATCGTCTCGGTTACTTTCAAGGCATGTGTGATATTCTTTTCACTGGCTTCATTCAGCTCATCGTAGTATGAATTAAGAAGCCAGAAGAAATCCCTGAAGTCCTCTCTTTCATGAGGCCAAAATTCGGTGCAATCACTATCGGCGATATCGGCATGTTCGAATACCCAAGGAGTAAGTTGCCCCAAGTCAGAACCTTGATATATCAGTGTTAATGGCCACAAAAGCACGACTTCTGTTTGAAACAGTAGTGATATTCCTACCTTCGGCATGTCCCCCCCTCGGGATTAAATCATCAGGCTCAACTATCAGAGAGTGAACAGTCACAGACATAATACCGAGCAGTCGCGCCTCAAGGGGCAACAGTAGCCACCTTCTACTATACCAAAAGAAATAATGAATAGTAAAATAATTTATCAAAGCATACACAGGGCGAGTAGGGCGTGTTATGTGTATGAATGCTCCAGATGAGGTTCAGCGCTGCTGTCGACGCTGCGCAACATGGGCAATGTTGTCCAGATCCAGGAATGGAAAAACCTTCGGCATTACCTCTGTTCCCCAGTACGTCACGTGAGTGAACGTAACGAAATCCTCTTCTGCTAGGCTGATTTCTGAACGTAACTTTTCCCAGGCATTATCTACTACTTCCATTACTCTTATATCCAGCTACGATAAGGCAGGTGCTCATTTTATCTTTTGGTTTGAGAAGAAGTGGGTGCCCACGGTCTCAGGGACAAATCGCCAAGAGATGTTTGGCGTCAGCTGTATGGCACTAGCACTCATAAGGAAAAGTAAGATTCGAAACAACCAATAGAGTCATTCAGCTTAATACATATGTGGTGAAATTGAGGGGAAGTTCTCCATATTAGACTGATGGTCCCCATTCCATCCGGAGTCTAAGTAATTTGGTCAACTCTTCCTCACATGCAACAATGGAGATCTCTGTAGCGAGACACCTTGCAGATTGTGTGCTAAATGCGTGTGCGAGAGCTCAAGCTGGTGGTAAAGAACTACTGGAGGATGATATTTTCGATGAAAATGATGTAGGTGTCACTTATCACCAAAACAAGGGGATCGCTAATGGTAATAGGATATTAAGCAGGATGCTATCAGACTTCTGAAGTTTATTCAGGGCTCTCAAAACAGAGCGGATCGTGTCGCAACTGAAACGTCTAAAATAGTACTTCATCCGGCCTTAGAACCATACATCAATAAATGGGGGGGAAAGCCACAAATCTTTGGATCAGACAATTCCGACATTTCTTCAGGAACAAAAATCCCATTCCTAGTACGAATTTTTCGTCTTGCATGCAACACCAAAGAATCAGTCGTCGAAAAGGTGCGCTCACGATTTTATTATGTTTTTTGGTATCGAGTCTACCAATTTTATGCTAAAGAAATCGGTACTCACCATGATATCTATACCGCCATTTCAATCTGCATTGTGCAAGGAGGTCTATCCGAATTCACCGAGGAGAAGATACGAGGGGAATTGGTACGCTGGGTAAAATATGGTGAGAGGTTTGAGCTCTTGGTACGGGATTTGGGGAGTGAAAGGGTTTTGTTTCTTCTTCCTTTTGAATATGGAGAGATATTGTAAGTGTATATCAATGGCCACAATTTGCATGCTGATACCTTAGGCAGTTGGTTAGAGAAAGTTCCAAAATCGTCGGGCCAGAGACGCGATAATTTGATCAGGTCACTACATGACAGACTCCACAATACAGAAGACGAGGCCAACCAAACCCACATACACAATATTGCAACTGCCGTGTTGCGCTATCACTTGGATTCAATGAAGGACGAGTTCGACATGCCCTATATACTGTCTATATGCACAGCCTCTAGGAAAAGGAAATATCGTGGCAGGGGGATGGACGCCAAAGCGAACAAAGTCCATAAGCGTACACACAACGATAAGTTCTACGATCTCGGTAAAGCTCGGCTGCAAAACACTGAGGCCACTGGAAGTGTAGTCAATGCCCAAGCGCTGCAAAATCGTATGTATTCGTCAGGATTCTTTAGTAACCTTATATTACTGACAGTTTTCAGAGCACTATTGCTTGAAGTCTCCGACAGTAATTCAAGTTAAAGATTTGTCTAAATCTTCGCAGACAGAACAAGCGCTTTCTAAACCACAACGAACGGTAAAAAGCCTAGATACCATGGGTAAACAATCGAGAGAGGATGCCGGAAACGCACATGAATGTGCATCGCGGGATACATCGAGAGTGTCCCATCTCGATACCTTATCACAGTCTGGAAATCAGGTATTCGACACCCTAGAATGGTGTGGGATTATTCTTACTTGCCATAGGATCCGAAGGTATACGATATCCGAAAGGATATCGAGTATCGCAGTTCAGAGGCATATAGAGCTATAAATAAGGATTTCAGCATTACTTCTCGACAAACCGAGCAGTCGGCGTCGGCATCTAAAAACGGTTCTGATGCGAATATCACAGCTACACCATTCGCCTCTTTCACTGTAAACACGCCTAATCCCGGCGATTCGAATCCCTCATACCAACCATATTTTGACCCTTCCATATATATGGAATCGGTTCCTGAGACGTATAATAACATTCTTCCATCCTTAAGGTCTTCGAAGTCCGCAGAAACTCCACAAATTACCTTGGACATGAACGGCGCTCCACAATTGAATGCAAGTACAGACTCTGCACAAAGCTTACCAGAAGGGTTCTTCGACCCGTCAAGCTATATGCGGGCGGCTGGCTGGTCGTATAATGGTACCATAGGAGCGTCTATCGATCAGTCAATATTCATACGGGATCTAGAAACTGCTTCAAGAGACACATCACAAATAAATACAACGGATATAGATTATGGACAAGTGTCACAAGGTCTGACAGAGAAATTCTTCGACCCATCATTTTACTACATGCGGGCAGTCGACACACCATACGACGATAGTATTGGGCATTCCATATATCCTATGAGGGATATACAAGATCTGCAAAACACTTCAAATGCGAATGATGCACTAGTGTCCGAGAGTAGAGCGAGCGTCGGTGCTACACAAGGAATATCAGAATCATTTTTCGACCCATCCAGCTACATGAAAGCAGCCCAACAAGTATACAATGGTGGCGATTTATCTGCAGACTCTTCTGGGTATGAGCAAGGCGCACGACCCATCTTATACTCAAATGATTGGCTATTACCACATGGAGCAAGTCCAAATCATACAGAAACACGTACCTTCGTGGCGCATAACTCCTCCTGCCAAAACCAACAAGATTTATCCGCTTGTTAAGCTAATTGAGCTTATGATGGGTTTCCGACAAATAGGCACGTCAGCCCAGGGAGAAGGTCTACAGGACCATCGTGATATATATAAGAACCGGGGCGTATGTCCATTGCTTTATCATGATAGATATGGGAGTCTGGATGTAATCTGTCTCGAGGTACGAGCTTTGGTTCGGTTCCAGGGATGCAGAGAACAGGGATAATATATTCTGGACCAGTTTTGTTTTTTATGGGTATTCTCGTTACAATTTTCCATGCCGTGTAACCTAGCTCCTACCAGATATCTTAGCATAATCCAAGATCAATAACACTCCAACTTACCGCCAGGTCTAGACATTTAAGTAGAGGAAGAACTTTGTTGTCAAGGCTTTTGTTTGAGTATTGCACATTCCCATTATCTTCGTTCTTCTCAATTTCGGCGCTTTGTAATGCTTTTTGTAGGAGTTTCAAGGAGTCTTGGCCGTCATTAGTGGCAATATCCATATGTCGGATAACTGCAGGATCCATTTGCAACCTTGAAAAATTGTTAGGGAAACATATACCAAAAGCAGCAGCTCAACATACTAGATGTTTTGATGCGTTATTGTGGGGATATTTCAATCTCTTGTTTTACCAACTGTCTCATAAGAACAAACTGTACTATAGAAGCTAGTATTGAGAAGAAAAAGAAGGCCAGATTTGAAAGGAGAAGTGAAGCGTTCGTACTATGACCTTATAATTCTCGGTCGTGGGGTCAGTGAGGGGTTACTACCCGATGGGCTACCGTAAATCGGTCACGGAAATATGTACAACCGAGATTGTCCTTTAACCTTCTTCATTCTAGCCCAAAATAGTAAGTTAACGCATTGTTTGACATTAGATAAGTCAGCCACGTGAACATACTCCCTTGGCTGGCGCATGATTCTGTCGATAACCTATGCTTGCATCTAGCATTGGATAATCTTGGATACTGACCAAATAGATTTTAGCTGACTTATGCTAGCACAGGCCTGAGATGTAATAAGCAAGATAAAAGCAAAGAGACACCGCTCTACACTCAGCACCTCTTAGTACCTATCAAAGCAAATATAGTAATATACTTGCCCTTTCTGTGTTTCATGGCGTGGATTACTGAGGCAGTTGAGGAAAGATTTCGAACCCCACACCAGTTATGAGGGGCTCTACATCTAACGAAAGATCGCGACTATTAGGAATCCTACCCTCTAATCTCAAGGCTTTAGTTCTTAACTAGGTAAGGAATGCCGCCTCCTTATTCGCCCAAGGTTGCTAGTGGATATAAAACTTCCTTTCGTATCCACGGCCAATACTCGCGTACGGCGTACTCTTTCACCCTGCGCTCCAAGTCACACAATTTTAAGATACCGTATGTAGATCGGGTGTCAACAAGTACAGAACTAATTGGGCCAATAACATGCTGTTTTGTGTTTAGTAGCATGCAACTTGTCATGTAATATGGAAGAATATCTTACCACTTCGTTTCCAACTCGGTAGGCAATGTAGGTAAACCAGTCATGGCCGATAACGGTATAACCGACAGTAGGGAACAGCCAATCGGTTGGATTCAATGGCCCTTTGACCAATTCACCTAAACGGACTAGCCTTTCAAGATTTGCACTTAACCAGATTGCAAGTTGGGCGAGTGCCTCCTTCTTTCCACCGTCATCGGCTTTAACTTCTATACCAGAGAACAGTATAGTCCGCTTAGTAAATGCATCGGTTGTGTGGCTAATCTTATAACCAGGACCGCCCAAGCTAACCTTCTGGTAAATTTCGCAGACTTCTGGGTCGCGACAGGAATACGAAAAGGAATAATCTGCCTTTTTATTAATCCGTGTTAGATTATTCTTTACTATAGGGAGTAGGTCTCCATCAATCTGTTGTGATTGTCTAAGACCATACAGTTAGCGATTTATCTCCAGATAGAAGTGCCCACACTCACACATTAGTTAATTGTAGTTTAGATTCGTCTTTCAGTGATAGACGAAGGATAGGCTGAACGACGTCTAGGCACCAAGCATTCTCATCTTTTCCGTACATATCACAATACCTAGCTTCTAGGCGTATTTCCTCAAGTTCACTCCACATGGCATCGAGGATAGTGTCTGACATATGTGTGGAGTCGAAGTATGCAGAGTCGGGAATATCTTCGGCACCAGCTGGGTCAGATGCGCGTATTCGAGACTAACTGATAATCAGTAGTGATAGAACAAAGGATGCTTGATATCAGTACCTCAAACGCTCTGGGAATAACTTTTTGGCCAAATCCATCTGTAAGACGCTTTCGTAGTGACAACACGGTATTTGGTATAAGGCCCGAGGCCTGTGGCTCGCATATAATCGCGGGCTTTGCCAAACGAAGTTGATTAAAGATATCGCGCGTAGGGCTAACTTGGCGCGATGCATTAGATGCACTAGAGCGTAGCTTCGTACGGTCGGAAATCGATATTTCTGAAGTAACCGATGTTCTTTGGTCAGTGTCATCTACATCGGTTCGTCGCCGTTTCGAAGGACTAGGTTGCCGAGAAGACATAGATAATACTCGTTTCTTTCCCTCCACTTGAGACGGGGAGCTGGTTAAGTTCGAGATTAGTAAATCCTCAGGTCGAACAGACTGTAACGTGTCAGGGAGCTTCTCCAGCCAGCTTTCAATATTCATCAGCTAAGCATGCTATATAATTACTGTATCGATTAAAGAAACCAGAGGCGCCTCAAAGAGAGCATGAATACCGATCACGAGACAAACTTAAGTAATAAAATCTAAAGATTGGCTTAGCCTAGATAATGGGGTGGTAGATAAAAAGAACACGTCAGCTGGTCAAGCCAAGGTGGGGTTTATTGGGTGAGTTTTAATGGGGTTAGAGTGAGCTTCAGGTGAAGGAGGGTGAACACGGGTGAAGGTAAGGCGGCAAGGGCACTAACCCAACGAATCAAAAACAATGGGTGAACACGGACATACAACAGGAGGGATTCGCTGGTGGTCACCCACCCAACTACTAACCTCCCGGCGTGTGGCTTAAACGCGGCCAGAAGTCGGGTGGCTGCCGCCCGGGTGAGCTAGCGGGTGAGCCGCTTTAACGTCGCGCGACCTAGGGTGAGCTTGGGTGAGTGCACAATAGATGGGTGAGCCGCTCACCCTCTTGTTCACCCCATCACCCAGATGAAAAACTCTAATGCCCACTATTTTGTTACACCTGATCGTATATTGGCTATTTTATCAGGATCTTCAAATGCCGGCACTCTTGGCAGCCAGCATAGCCAACGAAAGACTCGCAAAATATTGCTGCCTGGCAGGTGGCATTGGTGTAAGTTGATCAGGAGTCTCAATTCGTATCAATGTGATGTATCACATTCTAGGCCTGTTCCAACTACTAAGTTAATTTAATGCTAGTTTGGTGGCTATGATTTGCCGTGGCTCACCACATGCTAGCTGGAGCGGAGTCAACATTTGCGATAGACCCATCACTTGGCACCAAAATGGGTATTTGCCAGAGTAAATTGTTCCTGACAGAGTATTCAAATATTCACGAAACTTTGGCAAGGAAGAAGCATGTAGCAAGTCAAATAACTCAGCATTCGGATGTAAGCTAACATATAATTAATCCATACATAACATTAACGCAAAGAAGTGCATGGCCTTCCCCCAAAAACTTGTGCTAGCCTGCCCCCCGGAATTGTGCCTTGCCTACCAGCGGCTGCCATTGAACTGCTTACAAAAACTCGCGGAATGTTTTCAGACAGGCATTATTGGTTCCGAGCGATGGCCTCGCCAATCAATTCTCTTTCACCTAATGGGAACCGGCTGGATAGTATTAAGCCAAGTACATTAAGAAGGGCAAAGCCGTGCGAAAGACTAAATTGCTGATAATGTTAAAATAAATTCTGTATAATCACACTTGTAAGGGGACGTCCGATGATTTGGTTCTCTTGATTATCCCTCCTTGGTGGGTGTGCCTTTATCGGATCAATGGTAATTCCCTTTCCCGCATATCACCCTCTTGCGGGGTTAATAAGCCATAGCTGTTGTCCTGGGTTTTGACATTAAATAAATTTCACAGCACGATGGGCCTTATTGTGAGTAGAGCCTATATAGCTGAAATTTCCCTTGCCTGTGATACGGCAGAAATAAACCAGAGAAATGGGAGTCAAGATATTTTTCCGGATCCGCATGTATGTTCATAAGTGATCATTCTCGACATAGCTGACTCAATAGAAGACTTTAAGTATTCTCCGAAAAGCATGGACCTGTCTTCCAACACATATGCAGGAAGATATCAGAGGCATATCTGGAATCGAGACTCTGACGCCCACAGAGACCCAAGGTGAAGTTCGTAGACAATACGTCACCGACATTACTTCTACGGGACAGAATCACTCACACAACCAACCCGTGGTTTCCGCCACGGGTAGACTGGAAAAGAAAAGAAAGGCAAAGAGAAGCTCAGACACTGGGAAGAAAACAAAAAAGCTTTTGGCTCGCAGGAATACTGAAGAGTCTGAGTTGAGCACAACTCTTCCGGACGAAGTGAAGACAAATATTACATCCTGGAAGGATGACCCTCTTTCTTTCTTTGTTAAAGGATCAGACGTCAACCTTGAGCTCGACAACTGTATTGGGGGCTTCTATAGCTGCCTGGTGTCGTTAGAGTCACGGCAAGGGCTTGATTCGATACGCACACGATTCCTCAAGGTCTCCTTTTACCATTTGAAACTCATGGTCTGCTCGCAACAGTTGCGTTCTGTCCATATGGCAAAAATCGCACGGGTGATACATGCATCCGGTTTGACCAGTCATGACTCATCTATCATTGAAAACAAGCTGTCGCGTTGGATCGAAGAAGGCCATCGACTGGATGCATTGTGCAGGGATTTGAGCGATCAAGTCCAAGGATTTGAATACCTATCTTGGCTGTTTCTTTTGCCTTCAAAGGTTAACTATGAATTGTACGTCTATCACTGAAGGGATTAGAATTCTCTAATTGACTTTCTCCCATGAAGTGTCAGAGTGCTCCCCTTCGGCGGAGAAAAGAGAACAGAGGCGATTCAACACCTCCAGACATATGGGATTCCCTCACCTCCCTCCCCAAAAGCCCAGTCATATATTGGGGGTATAGAGGATATTCGTGGATTATCGGAAGCGATTTTCAGAACATTGTGGAATAGGCTTGACCAGTCAGTTTCTGAAAATCGAGAGATCTTTGGATCGGGTCAACGTACGTCCATTCAGCAATACAAGAAACAAGCTAACTTTTGGATAGGCTGGCAATTTCAATACAACCCACTTTTCTGGGCACAAGATGCCCAAAGGGGGTTGGACAATTCACGTCAAACCTCACTTGAATCTGAACCTTTGTTATCAGTGCGTAAGTGCGCGTAATCTGCACCCCAGGGATGCGTTTGAAATACTAACGCAAAACTGGACAATAGCCAGACATGCCATATGCAGCCCAATTAATGTAGAAAGATTCCCTTGTGGACAGGATGGTGACTCTAATCCTCGTCAAGGTATTGAAATGGAAAGCGTCACTGGCGTGCATGGTGACGGCGTGCTTAATGCCGGTTTTAATGCGCGAAACGGCATCATTCCGGTTGACGCCGTGAACCTATCTGATCACGGATTTAATCCTCGGCA